>NC_089837.1:10353387-10388387 GCF_035609145.1 Eleutherodactylus coqui | reverse complement strand
CTGCGTTGTGTTTGCCGTAGAGCCAACGGGGGGGGGGGGGGGGGTGTTGTTGTTTTTTCATATCATTCCACTTAGAAATGTTTTCCAGTAAATTATGTGGTAAATAAATGGTCCTATTGAATAATACAACTCCCCCCCCCCCCCCCCATTTAAGTTTGTGAATGGAAAAATAAAAGTTATGATTTCTTGTAAGGACTGAAAATTGGGGAGAAAAAGGGGTGTGTCCTTAATGGGTTAAAAGCTGCATAATGGAAAATTTAGAAGATATCAGTGGTGAAAACAAGATGTTAATCATTCCCATCAGCTGGTAGAGCGGAGGACTATAGACTAGATGCAGAGTTCCTTAGGTCGCTGTCTCAAAGGATACTTTTTTTTCGTCTCATAGACTAAACTGTATCATAGCTCATAGAATGGTGGAGTTGGAAGGGACCTCCAGGGTCATCTGGGCCACCCCCCTGCTCACTACAGGATTCACTAAGCCTGGGATCACACGGGACGTATTTCCGGTGAAAATCGCACGGTTTTGCCACAGCGAAAAACTGAGATTTCTGCTGGGAAAGTGCTGCTTCAAAACCCACGGCTAAGCGCTGCAGATTTTTGAGCGGCTTGGCCACATGCTTTTCCATTGCAACCAGCGCTCCCATAGAGGAGAGCGCGACCGCAACAGGAAAAAAAAAACTGACATGCTGCGGCCGGGGAATCTGCGCCGGATTCTGCAGGCTTTGCTACAAAGGATTCGCCGTTAAAAATCTCATCCATATGGCAGGCTAATCCCAGGATAAGTGGCCCCATGTGGATTTGCCGCAGCAAAATTCCGGACAAAATTTCCGCTGCAAATCCACCCTGTGTGAACGCATCCTTAATCATCCCAGACAGATATATGTCCAGCCTTTGTTTGAAGACTTCCATTGAAGGAGAACTCCCCACCTCCCGTGGTAACCTGTTCCACTCATTGATCCCCCTCACTGTCTAATATCTAATCTGTGTCTCCCCCCTTTCAGTTTCATCCCATTGCTTCTAGTCTTTCCTTGTGCAGATGAGAATAGGGCTGATCCTCTGCACTGTGACAGCCCTTCAGATATTTGTAGACAGCTATTAAGTCTCCTCTCAGCCTTCTCTTCTGCTAAACATTGCCAGATCCTTTAACCGTTCCTCATAGGACATGATTTGCAGACCGCTCACCATCTTGGTAACTCTTCTCTGAACTTGCTCCAGTTTGTCTATGTCTTTTATAAAGTGGGGTGCCCAGAACTGGACCCAGTATTCCAGATGAGGTCTGACTAAGGAAGAGTAGAGGGGGATAATGACTTCACATGATCTAGACTCTATGCTTCTCCTAATACATCCCAAAATTGCCTTTTTGGTTGCTGCATCACATTGTTGACTCATATTCAGTCTTTGATCTGTTTAGGCTGCCTGTCTTTTATCTATTGGGCTGCTTGTCCACGGGCGTTGCGGTATTCCACAGTGGATCTCCACCATGGGAGCTGCTGCCCGGGAGCAGAAGCCTCAGACGGATCTCCGCGGTCAGCCTAATCTGACAGATACGTTGACCGCGGAGAACCGCAACAATTCGCAGCTTGCTGCGAATTCCCAGCAGCGAGCGGAGAATCGCAGTGGTTCTCTGCTCGTGGACACAGGGCCCTCGCGTTCCATAGCAACTCTATAAAAAAGCTTCAGACGGCATGATTCGCCGGCGATTTACCACCGGTGAAATCATGGCCGTGGACAGGGGGCCTTAGTATACTCAAGTCTGTTTCACATGTGCTGCTGCTTAGCCCAAGTCCTCCCATTCTGTATGTGCTTTTTCTCATTTTCTTGCCCAGATGTTGGACTTCGGTATTTAACAAGGAGAAATGCATTGTTAGTCACCGCCCACTGTTCAAGCTTTTCTAGATCTTTTTGAATCCTCTCTCTCTCTTCCCTAGTGTTAGCTATCCCTCCTAGCTTTGTGTTGTCGGCAAATTTGATCAGTTTCCCACAATTCCCTCCTCCAGATCATTTATAACAATGTTGGCCAACACTGGGCCCAGGACAGAGCCTTGTGGTTCCCCACTTGATACAGTCTTCCACTTGGATGTGCAGCCATTTATGACCACTCTTTGAGTACGATCACTCAGCCAGCTGTGAATCCACCTAACAGTTGCCTTGTTGATCCCATATTTGGTCATTTTTTCAATAAGTATGGTATGAGATACTTTGTCAAATGCTTTACTAAGGTCAAGATATGTTATATGTACTGCATTTCCCTGATCAACCCAGTCGGTGATTCTGTCATAGAAGGAAATTAGATTAGTCTGGCATGACTTGTTTGTTACAAACCCATGCTGGCTCTGGTTAATTAATCCATTTTTCCAATTGTCTCCATGCCAGCACCAGCTGAGATTATCTTCCCCTGATAGGACAGGAAGCATACCAAGAACTTTAAAGGCTCCCCCGCTTCCTACCTCCCTCAGTATTCTTCCTGTCCTGTCAGTGTAAGGGCTGACGAAGAGAGGTTTTGTTTCTGCAGCTGTACATGGAGGGAATCAGGAGGGCTGGTGTGTGAGAACCCCTCTCCTCCCTGGAGCATTACCTTCGGTCGGCTGTCCACTAAAGCAGCCCTCCCAGGCCGGCTTCCTTCTCACCGAGGCCCCCCATGTTGGGCTAAATGTGGGACCGTCATTCACCCTGTACTCCCGTCCTGCACACTGGCTCTGGGCTCCCTGCTGGTTGATGGCTGGTGCGCATCTGCGCGCATGCAGGGGGCGGAGTTTACTGTCACATGACGTGACGCGGGACGCCGGCGATGAATGCAGGAAGTTGAGGTTGGCAAAGTCAAATAAAAGGAGCCGAGAGAACGCCAGAAAGAGGTTCCGAGCTCAGGAAGGTGTGTTGTGCTGCACCTAAGAGAACCTTCAGCACTCCCTATCTAAGATTAGTGCTGGAGGACATGAGAATCCTGTACAGATTGGTACCTCCGGTGTTGTAAGTAGCAATGTGGCACCTTCACAGGAGTCAATGGTTTACTGCACAGGGAGTTACTGTTTTATTAGGTTTACTTAACAGGCGGATAAACTGCAGCAGTGTCTGTTAAGGCGAAACCTAAAAAATGTGTTTCCTGCCAGAGAAGTTTATCACAGGATTACGACAAGGTCCTATGTAAAATGTGCATAGCCCAGCTTGTAAAAGATGAATTGGCAGGGTTGTTAAATGACATTAAAATATTGGTGAGGGATGGGGTCTGCACGGCTTTGGCTTCTCAGAGCGGTACACCTCCCTCGCTTGTAGCGAGGATACAGTCTCAGATTCAGAGAGTATCACCTTCTCGGAGGAGGAATTAAAAGGATCTTTTTTGGAGTCCTCTGACGAGGAGGAATCCAAGAGGTTTTTGTTTAGCCCTGAAGGTATAGAGGAGCTAATGAGTTATAAGGGGTACACTGGATATAGAGGAGCCTAGAGAGCCAAGATCAATCCAGGATGAGGTTTGTGGGAGTCTGGGGGAGCGACAGAGGCCTACTTTTCCGGTTCACAAGAAAATCCCCAAAATGATGTGGAAGTAATAGAAAAGACCCCATTCAGGTGGTAGATATAGGAGTATTAAAAGACGCTACTCCTTTCCATAGGAAATCTGCTCCGACTGGGACACGGTTTCTAAAGTCGACGTACTGATCGCAAAATTGGCAAAATATACTTCACTTTCCTTTGAAGACGCTACTCACCTTAAGGATCGCAGGGCTGAGAGTCTCCCAAAAAAGACCTGGGAGGCGGCTGCAGGTCTTCTTAGGCTTGGGTTAGCAGCCACCTGTGTAGCGCGGACTCTGCATGTTTGGCTGGGGCAATTGGAAGTTCACATCCAAAATAAAACTCAAAGAAAGCAGATCTTAAGCTCTTTACCTATCCTAAAGATGGCTACCAGGTTTCTGACTGATTCCACTGCTGATACTGTGAAACTAGCCGCTAGAGCGGGCGTGGCCTGGCTAGCAGCGGGAGCGGACGCAGCCCTTGGAGTTCCTCTGCAGAGTAACGTTTGGAGTGGCCCCTAACAAATTGAACCGCCTGGTGGAGCCGGGGAAATACCACAGCAGCTTCCCCCGGACAGAGAGGAGCAAATCGAGCCCTCACACAGACCCGCAGGTGCCAACAAAAAGTGCAGCCTACCGGCTCTGAAGAAGCCGCGGCCTGGAGTTCCGGAAGTGCGGAGGGTGGCTTGAGGTGACCAATTCCTGCAGCCGCTGGAGCCGGGCCCCCCCCCCCCCCCCCCCCCCGCGCGATCCCACGGGAGAGAGCTGAATGCCGCTGCCAGTGCCTGGAGGAGCGGTGAAGAGGCTCCAGCAGCAGGAAGGTGAGGGGGCCATCTAAGGGACTGCTGGTGGCGGGAAAGCTGTAAAGCGTGGCAGGACGGTCCCGGGGCACAGCACTCTAGCAGGCACTGCTAAGTTAAGGCCACAGCACCCCCCAAAGATGAGGGGGATATCAGAGACAGCCTCAGGCCCCTGAAGTGGCCCCCAATAAGACGAGAAGGGGCAAGCAGAGGAGAGTGAGACCCAGGGGGGCCCATGAGGGTAGGAGCGTCCTCCCCAGCTCCTGCAGGCAGGATTCAAAGGGCTGGGTAAGCAGGGCTTTCATAACAATCCCATTGCCACCAGAAACAGATAAGGCAACAGGCTTGCACTGATAAAAGGGGTGCTTTGCAGGAGAGAAGTGCTGGACTGTGAAATCACTCCATAAGGAATTCAAAGGAGTCAATCCAGTTACATAGAACTCTGCTGCCCCTCCTGGGATTAACAGATTTTCAGCTTCTCTGTGAATATGATGTAACACAATACAATACATTTTTATAAGGGCGTTTGTGCAGTACGGGATGAATTGGAAAATGCATTCCTAATTTCTGCTCCTTCTGGATTATCGCACCTTGATATGCAATAACAACCTACTCCACATAATCTAGCAACCTTTGGCAAATTTTCAAATCTTCATATAACAATGGTTAAAACCAAAGGCAAATCATCGCAGCTTCTTCAGACTCCCTCAGAGCCATTCTACCTAGCATGTTTGCTTCACAATCTCAAACTGACCTTCCCTCCCCAACGAATCTCCAAACTTCATCTGTGGCTGAGACTTCTACACCAAGACCACAAGAAGAATCAATTTTGGAAACTAACTATGTCAACATTGACCAATCCTGCTTGCTGGATCAGATGAAAGCGATCTTTAAATCTGAACTCTCTGCTGCTGTGAGGGAATTTACTGAGCAAATCTGGAATTTAGGCCAGAGGACGGATGAGCTAGGAAAGAAAACCGACAATATTGTGGACACTATTAAAGCTGACCGCCAACATGTGGCTGACCTAGAGACCAAAATTGAGCTTCTGGAGTCCAAATATGAGGACCTGGAGAACAGGTCCCGTCGCTCCAATATCAGCATCAGAGGTCTGCCCGAATCTATTACAGCCCTAAAAGAAATGGCAATCAATTTATTCTCAGCTATTCTACCGCAGATTGATCAGTTGTCCTTTAGGATTGACAAAATACATAGGGCATTGGCCCGTCCACCTAACCCAGATCTCCCAAGAGATGTGGTCCTTAAATCACACTACTACAAGGTCAGCGATCAGCTGTTGGTGGCCGCCAGAAATCTGACCACGCTACCGGGACTGCCCAACACAGTCCAGTTTGCAGATGTGGCACCATCGACCTTGGCCAAGCAAAGAGCCTTCCGGCCGATTAAGCAGGCCCTGAGTTAAGCCAATATAAGATGCAAATGGGGGGTTTCATTTGCTCTCCATTTTCAACATCATGGCAGGGCATATACTGCCAAGTCTATAGAGGAGGCGTTTGGAGTCCTAGAGAGAGCACAAATTCCAGTGGAAAGGTCAAGGGAGAACGGCCCCTCACGCTCCCGCCCTGGGAGGACATGGAGTAGGCCTCGTTCCCCAAGAGGTTTGACAAGACTTCCCCTCAAGATCCTGGTAGGGGACTTTCCAGCTCCTCTTAAAAGACATTGCTTTAAGGATCTTTCCCTCCCTGCTAAACAAATATGGGAATGTGACTGACTGAGGGGGAGGTGGGCACAGAAGTCGCTGAAGGTTTCTCTGTCGAGGCAGCAAAATAACACTGCCATTATGGTAATGGAGGAAATACAGAATATGTGGGCTAATGTTTGAGAGCTGCTTGATGTTTAGTTACAGGTTGTTGAAATGTGATGGCTATAAAAATAGAGATGCGAATCCGAGAAGGATGGATAACTGCCCTGACTTTCAATGATTGGCGGTCCTCCTTTAAGGGGAGTTGTTCCTAATCATGACTGCTATGGTCCTAGGACCTCTTCTGGTTTTTTTTGTTCCATCTGTGATGTTCTTCCTTCGGGGGTGAAGGAGGGGGCATCATATGTATGTTTGTTGTTTGTTTCAGTTTTTTCAGAGTTTCAGGTCTTTAGCTTTACAATGAATATAGTAGACAAACCATCCTAGCAATAGCGGGATATCTGGGGGAAGGAAAGGTAGAGCGTCCTATCCGAAATACCCAATGGTGTGTATAATCTCCCATAATGTAAGGGGGTTCAATTCTCCCAACAAAAGACAACCTGAACCTGACATAATTTTATCTCATCACTTATGATCTCGCGCTATCCCGCAGCGGGAGCCGGCTGTCAGTCATAACCAGCCTCCCGCTGCAACAGCGGGGGTGTATCGGAGATCGCAGCATGGGAGGGGTTCACAGAGGGAGCGCGCCCCCTCTGTGACGTCGCTGGGCTCTCGCGATATAATTGCAGAGCCCGGATGGTTGCCATGGCAACAGGAAATGAGACACTGGCGTCCTGTTTTGCCATAGCCTGTAATCGCTGTATAAGCGATAAGGCATGGCAGAGCAGTAGCCCTGCCATGCCTTTTCACAGCGATCATCGGTGCTATACTATAAGTGCCCCAGAGGGACACAAATTTTTATTTTATTTTTTTACACAAAGTAAAAAAACCCTTTTTTTTAATGCTTTTTCTCATATTAGCATAAAAAACGAAAAATAAAATCAAGCCCCACATATTTGGTATTGTCGTGTACGTAACAACGCGTACAATAAGTTGCACATGCTTTTGACTGTGCGCAGAAAAAAAGCGTTTAAAAAACTGGGGCAAAATGCTAATGTTCAGCATTTTGCCTCCCTAAAAATGCAATAAAAGTGATCAAAAAGCCGTATGTACCCCAAAATGGTACCAATAAAAACTACAGATCATTTCGCAAAAAATAAGCCCCCACAGAGCTCCGTACATAAGAAAATAAAAAAGTTATAGGACTTTGAATGCAGCGATTTAGAAAAAAAAAAGATTTCCAAAAGTGTTTATTGCAGAAAAGTGGAAAAACCTAAAAAAATGTAAGCATTTTGGTATTGTTGTAACCGTACCGGCCCGCAGAAAAAATGGATTGTGTCATTTATGCTGCATGATTAACGCTGTAAAATAAAAAATCTATGGCAGAATTGATGCGTTTTCTCTCCCTGTTATCATAAAAAAGAAAAAAAAAAAGTTTTACAATACAGTCCATGTACCCAAAAGTGGCACCAATAAAAAAACTACAGTTCGCCACGCAAAAAACAAGCCCTCATACGGCCGCGTTGACGGAAAAATAAAGAAGTTATGGCTTTTGATAAACGGAGAAGAAAATCCGCCAAAAATCATTGCGTCCTTAAGCCCAAAAATAGGCCGTGTCATGAAGGGGTTAAGATTCAGTTGAACGCCCTGCTGTCCAAAAGGGTGGAGCGAGCGCCCCAGCGGACGGGATACAAATATTATAAATATCCTAACAAGCCAGACAGGCTACTAGCAGCAAAATTGAGGGAAAGGCAGAGGATGAACAGTTTTCAAGCTATATACCCCCCGATAATACGACCACCACTAACCCAGACAGGATTTATAATGCGTTAGCCACATACTACTCGGCCCTATATAAAGAGCATAAGGGGAATGTGGGAGGCGTGGGTGCTACTTTACTAGAATCCCTTTCACTACTCACTCTGACTCAGGACCAACGAGACCACCTAAATGGGGATGTCACTGTAGAGGAAGTAAACGAGACCATAGATAATCTAAAGCTGGGGGAGGTTCCGGGCCCTGATGGCTCTATTATAAAAAATATAAAGATATTTTGGCAAGACCGCTAAAGAATTTGTTTCAAACTCTACTGAAGGACGATATTTCACCTCAGGAATTCTTGATTTCCAACTTAACGGTTATCCCTAAGGCCAATAATGACCCTCAATCCCCCAAGAACTACAGGCCTATCTCATTGCTAAACATCGATTACAAAATTTTTACATCAATTTTAGCGGCCCGTCTGAACCAGTTTCTTCCAAGTCTTATCCATAAAGACCAGGTGGGGTTTATTCCAGGTAGACAGGCCCGGATAACATAAGAAAGGTGCTAAATATTAGTGATTACTCTAAATATACAAAAATCCCTGTCACATTATTAGCTCTTGAAATTGAAAAGGCTTTTGACTCCCTGTCCGGGGACTATTTATTATTTATTCTGCAGCGAATGGGCTTTGAAGGTGCCTTCACACATGCTATCAGGGCCCTCTATCCCACTCCCTCCACTCTACTAAAGCTGCCTTAAAGCAATGAGACGCCTATCTCAATTTAGGAGAGGCACGTGACAAGGCTGTCCCCTCTCACTAGCGTTATTCGCGTTGGAGATTGAACCCCTTGCAATAGCTATCCACCAAAATCTCAATTTTCGTTCCTAATTTATGGAAATATTATGTAGCGGCTCAATCGGCCCAATGGATTATGACATTCCTATTATCCCGAATGTGAGATTCCCACCGAGCCAAGATCTGGTCCATTTCCAATGGGGGAAGATTAACGAACTGACAGACCTCTACCATTCTGTGACGGGATCCCATCTGCTAATAATAGCCCAATTTTAAGTTAAATTTATTTCCCCGGCAGCGGAAATCTACCGATTCAACCAGGTTTTCCATTTCCTGCATTCGCTGAACTTGCCACATGCAATCCAAGATGACAATGCTTGAAAGACTATGCAAAAACAACCCTTTGAGAAAGGGAACCCTGTCCTTGCTTTATAATTTACTAAATAATCCTAATATAGAGGGTAAGCTTCCGTTCATGCAAAAATGGGAAACAGAGTTGCAAGTCCACATGTTAGAGGAAAGATGGCACCATTGCTGCGAAACTAATACTAAAGGGAGTCATCAGGTCACCCTAATGGAGACATTCATCAAGATCCTACACCAAACATATCTAGTACCAGTCAGGATAAATAGATTTTTCCCCTCAGTTTCACCCCTATGTTTCAGAGGATGTACAGAGTTGGGATCCCAAGCACATATATGGTGGAGGTGCCCGGTGGTAGTCCCACTCTGGTCCCAGGTTCACAGGTTATTGCATAGGATGTTTATAGGCCCAATACCAAAATCACCAACATTGTTTCTACTGGGAGATCGTCCTCCAGGAGTTAAGTATCAAGCCCACAAGTTAATCCAACATACATGCATGACGACCAGGATCCATATAGCGGCTAGATAGAAGCAACCCATCCTGTCATTTAGTGAAGTGCAGAACTGGGTCTCCCAAATCTCCTTGTATGAGAGGCTACATGCCATACAACCGGACACCCTGGTGAAATATGGTGAGCAGTGGGAACCCTGGCTCGAGTTAATAGATCTCCCAGGCCTTAGACGCAATCTGCTTTCAACCTAGATTTATCCCGATGACTATTCAATCCAAAAAGGAGGGAATATTAATAAAAAAAAGAGGAAGGCTCATGTTGAGTTGTTGCTTACTATTAAGAAAGCTTGGCTGAAAAAAGCGAAGATCGATGTTTTAGTTTATTTGGTTCGTTAAAATACTATTCTTTATTCAGGATTATTTGACACTGCAAAATTAGCAAAATACAAGAAAATGGTTGGCAGTAGAAGTCAAAATGTTATTGGCTAGACTATGGTTATTCCTTATATTCCTCATTCCGCCCCCTGCGGGGGGTAATGTGAAAGCATGAATGACCCCTGTATCAATCTATGTACTCTAATAAAAGCCGTTGAAACTAAACTAGCCGCTAGATCCGTGGCTTCATCTAATTCTGCGTGTTATGGTTGAGAACGTGGTCCGGGGGCGCAGCTTCTAAGACTAAGTTGTGTTCTCTGCCTTTCCATGGGAAGTTTCTTTTTGGGCCTGATCTGCATAGAATTCTGGAAAAAGCCTCAGATAAAAAAAGGAGGGTTTCCGGAAGAAAAAGTAAAGTTAAAGGGGTTGTCCCGCGCCGAACCGGGTTTTGTTTTTTTTTCAACCCCCCCCCCCCCCCCCCCGTTCGCCGCGAGACAACCCCGATGCAGGGGTTAAAAAAACAACGGACAGCACTTACCTGAATCCCCGCGCTTCGGTGACTTCTTACTTACCTGATGAAGATGGCCGCGGGGATCTTCTCACTCGGTGGACCGCAGGGCTTCTGTGCGGTCCATTGCCGATTCCAGCCTCCTGATTGGCTGGAATCGGCACGTGACGGGGCGGAGCTACACGGAGCCAGCATCCAGCACGAGCAGCCCCATTGAAAAAAGAAGAAGACCGGGACTGCGCAAGCGCGGCTAATTTGGCCATTAGACGGCGAAAATTAGTCGGCTCCATGGAAACGAGGATGCTAGCAGCAGAGCAGGTAAGTGAAAAACTTCTTATAACTTCTGTATGGCTCATAATTAATGCACAATGTACATTACAAAGTGCATTATTATGGCCATACAGAAGTGTATAGACCCACTTGCTGCCGCGGGACAACCCCTTTAAGAATTTTTTTTTTTTTTGAAGCCCCAGGCTGCAAGACAGTTATAGATGCAAGGGAAAGTCGGGGCGCTGGAGCTGCCCCAAAGGGGGTAAAAGGGAGAAATTTCCTCCTCAACCCCTCAGCCAGATTTTCAGGAGTGTAAACAATGATGCCATTCCTTTGGGGGCGAGACTACTGGCCTATGCGGGAAGATAGGCCATTTTAAGAAGGAATACCTGGATTGCAGAGATCTTAAGAGTGGGTTACCAGCTAGAATGGACCTCTCATTCCCCACAGGCCTTTAGACTTACTGAAGGCCCAGCCGCCAAGATGCCCCCCCCCCCCCTCACTTCAGGGGATAAAAAATGTATTAAAACTCAAGGCTATAGTACCTGTACCCCCAGATCAACAGAGCAAGGGGCATTATTCCCGTCTTTCGTAGTGAAGAAGCCGAATGGGGATGCCAGACTTATTGTGAACCTAAAACCTCTGAACAGATATGTGAGGCATAGGAGGTTCAGGGTGGAAGTGGTAGGATCAGCGGTGAAACTGATCAGGAAAAATGCCTTTTTTAGCCACTATAGATCCAAAAGATGCATATTTCCATGTGCCCATCCCCCCCGAGGACCCGAAATTTCTGAGGTTCGCAGTGCGTAAAATGAGCAACATGAGGCATTTTTAATACAGATTCCTCTCCTTTGGGATCTCTTAAGCACCTTGGATCATTACAAAGGTTATGGCAGAGGTTGCATCCATACTAAGAGAAAGGGTGGTTACAATAGAACCTTATCTAGATGACATCCTTTTAGCGGCAGACAACAAGGACCTTCTGCTGCCCCACATTGCAGCCACCACACAGCTACTAAAGCATTTAAGGTGGCTGATAATTGGGAAAAATCCAACATGGAACCCGGTCAACAAAAGAAGTTTCTCGGGATCCTGTTGGATTCAGTACATCAAAGCTCCTTTCTCCCCACTTCTTGGAGAGAGGATGTTCGTGTCCAAATCTCTAATTTTCTATCCACAAGGTCTTGTACTATCAGGGCAGTGATGTCCCTTCTGGGCAAATTGACTGCCTGCATTCCGGCAGTAGCATGGGCTCAGCATCACTCCAGGGCCCTCCAAAAATGTGTACCAACAGTATGAGACCGTCAACAATACTCTCCAGACAAGAGTCCTCTTAACAGACGCCATAAAAAGTTCCCTTCTTTGGTGGCTATCCGAAACCAATTTATCAAAAGGAGTAGAGGTGTTTCCCAACCCAGTAATGTTAATTTTTATGGATGACAGCCCTCTGGGTGGGGCGGCCAAGTAGGGGAAGCTTTTTTCAGGGTTCTTGGCGTCAGGAGGTAAAGAGACAATCCTCCAAAGTCAGGGAACTCTTAGGTGAATCCCCAGGATAGAACTATTTACGACAAGAAAAAAATCGGAAAGTGGAGTATTTTTTATTTTTTCCCTCAACCCACAGGATCAGCTGTCGGGTCTAGATGTGTTAGTTCAGGATTGGGGACAGCTAACTTATGCCTTTCCACAGTTTTCTTTAATTCCCAGGGTGTTACAAAAGCCCCGGCGTGAAAAATGCACAGTGATCTTGATGGCACCTCTGCGGCCCAAGAGAAGCTGGTTTTCTAAAGAGATAAGTATCAGCGACCCAATATGCCTCCCTACCCACAGAGACCTGCTAACCTGGGGGCCCCTATGTTACCAAGGAGTGGGAACTGCATCTCAGGGCTTGGTTATTGAAAAGTGCCTTCTCCTAAAGAAAGGGGTTTTCCCATAGAGTGGTAGATGCCCTGTTGGCTAGTAGAAAACTGATGGCTAATAGGATTTATTCCAAGGTATGGAAAAAGGTCTCCTGGTGCGAAGCAAGACAGCTTATAGCCTCATCTCCTCTGTTTGGGTTCGCTTACCGTATATTGCCAATGTGTCACCTCATGCAGTACTGGCTTTAGCCAGCATATAGCGCCATTGTATAATGGCAGAAAAAGAGTAAGCCCCCTAGGAAAACCAGGATACAAATTGGATTGGAAAGGGTTAAAACCTAAAATACTCTGTTTTGATTCCTCCTTGGGTTCAGAACTTGGTTTTGTCGGTAATGTTGGGTCCTCCATTTGAGCCTATAGAAGACATTCCTATTAAATTCCTGACCTGGAAGACTGCGTTCTTGGCAGCCATGACCACAACACGGAGAGTGGGGAGTTGCAGGCACTATCTATCCGACCTTCTTTTTTTAGGGACAGGTGAAAAAATAGTGTTCCGGTTAGACCCCTTGTTTTTTCCCAAGGTAGTTTCCTTTTTTTCATAGATTTCAAGAGATAATTATTCCATCATTCTGTAACAACACAAAAAATGGGAAGGAACAAGAATACCCCTGCCAGGATGTGAGAAGGGCAGTATTACAGTATATTTCCTCCATGGAACAGTGAAGAGACAACAATTTGTTTTTGCAGTTTCAAGGAAATAATAGGGGCAAAAATACTGCTAAGTGCTCGATTGGCAGGTGGATCCAGTCAGGCATCATGGAGGCTCATAGGGTGTCAGATAAACCAGTTCCAGGACATCTCAAGGCTCATTCCTCAAGAGCAATAGCCTCTTCTTGGGCAGAACATGCTTCTGCTTCCTTGGACCAAATATGCAGTGCTGCAGTGTGGAAAAATCGACACACATTTATCAGACATTATAGATCAGCTATACGGGCAAACGAGGACTTGGCCTTTGGACGTAAAGTCCTGGCTGCAGTAGTCCCGCCCTGAAATAGGTTGTGGAGATGATCATCTTTTTCAGGAAGTCTCCATGACAGCACCAGTATATCTCCCCCTCCCCCATTCAAGATTTTCTTTGTATTTTTTCTTCTTTAGAGTTTCCCCTATGTTAGGGAGGATACGTTTATTTTAGATATACAGTCCTACCCCTGACAGGTCTTTGATTATGAATACTGAGGAAGGTAGGAAGAGGGAAGCTTTTAAAATTCTCAGTATGCTTCTTGTTCTATCAGGGAAAGATAATCTGTGCTGGTGCTGTCCTGGGGACTTCCTAAAAAAAGGATTACTGGTAAGGCTAATCTACCTTTTATCCAAGTACTTGCATACATGCGGTTAAATAATTTGTTCAAAGATCTCGGTATAGAAGTCAGGCTCACTGGCCTGTATTTTCCTGGATCCACCTTCTACCCTTTTTTGAAGATAGGGCCATTTGCCCTTTTCCAATCTTCTGGGACTTCTGTTCTCTAGCAATTGTCACAGATTATGGCTAGTGGTTCAGCAATTACCTCGGCTGCTTCCTTTAGTATCCTAGGATGTAATTCAGCTGACCTGGAGACTTGAATTCATTTAAGTTAGCTAAGTGTTCCTTCACCATCTCTCTTCTTACAGATAGCCTGCATTCTTTTATTCCCCCAATAGCGCAGGGGAGATCAGTTGATGTTCCATCTACTTTCTCAGAGAGAACGGATACAAAACAGGTATTTAAAATCTTTTAAAGATCTTCTGCAATGTAAAAAGTATTTATATAGTGAGGATCCGGGTGCCAGGACTGCCACAAACTGCTAAAAGGGTGTGTGAGCTCAATATAAAGTCTACTAGTAAATATTAGGAAATTATAGTGCCAGTATTTCTGGTGGCGCAATGCGCCACTTACTGATATAATGTAGGGAAAACAAGATTGGAGTTGCCAGCACATGGCTGATGTTTTACGACCTGCTTATTTAAGACCTGTGATGACGACATCACTGTCATTGCTTACATGCACGTGTCACACAAACACAGCTCTGCTACATGCGTGTCACACACACCACACACAGCTCTGCTACATGCACATCAGAGCTGTGCTTTATGCACATGACACACACCACACATGCCTCTGCTACATGCATGTGACATGCAGCGCACACGGTTCAGCTACATGTCACGCAGTGCACAGGCTCTGCTATGTACATTTTTTTTTATCTGCCTCTGCTGGCTTGGGATCTGTGATGACATCACCGTCATGTGAACAGGGGCAGAGCTAAGAACCAGTGACTGATCACATGACGGTGACATCACAAGTCCCGTCAGTGCACAGCTGCTGTTCGGCTGTGAGGTCAGTGCTTATCTACTGGGCCTTCACATAGGCTGATTCAGACTCTGTTAAGGGATGAATGATCATTCCTTAGACCGTTCATCCCCAGTAGAGCTTCACCTATATCAGCAGCACATTCCTTGTTCACACGGGCTGATGTGTCTCCGACAAATTATTTTTGTCCCATAAAAGAATGCCATCGCTTGATGATTGAGCATTTGCTCTTTTACTGGGTGTTTGGTGCAATCTTCACATGGCGCGATGCTTGGGCAAAGGAATGTGCTTATGTAATTATGGGGCAGTGTAGAAGAACCTAATGGCCGATTCACCGGCAACAATTGTCACTCAAAATACGTTCAAACAAATGGAAATCGGCGATAATCGTTACATGTAAACGCAAAGCCATGACGCACTTTTCTGTCACTTGTCGTTGGTCACTCAGTTTCAGTCCGCATAAAAGAAGTTACTGGTTTGTTCAAACAACTGGAGGGAAGCGGCAATTGTTTGCCCAGTTATACAAAATGATTCATTCATGCGGCCGCAGTAGACAATGTCCTTTTCTTCTTACTGCCTAGAGAGTCTTTCAAAAGCCAATCCACATACTTGCAAAATACTAACACTTTTTTTGCATATACACGCAAGTACGCACGCACACACACTCCTGAGCAAACAGTCGGCCACTTATCTTTACATGCAAACACTACCAAGCAGCCCAGCACACGAGGGAGATGGCGAGAATGTCAAATGATTATCTGTATGTGTAAACACTCATCATTTGAAAGCAAAAAAGCCGTAGAGTCGTTTGTGCTGCAGCCGTTCTGAGGCCTGCACCTTGCTTACAAGCCAGACCAGGTTTTGGGTGTGCCCTTGCTTCTCCTGGAGCTGAGGGGTGTGGTAGTTGCAGGAGTGATGTCAGTCAGCACCTGGTGCTGACTAGCTCAGCTCCGATTTAAACTGTGCTAGCATTGACCCCTGTGCTGGTCAATGCTTCAGTTGCCGCTGGACAGCGACAGAGGAACACATCCTGGCTGGAGCTCCTCTATTCCAGCTAAGTCCTTTTCTGCTTTATTTGGTTATCTGTTTTCCCTTTCTTTGGTGCTAGGGCTCCCGGATAGGGACTTGTCAGTGGCCCAGGCACGAGTGCGGGCCCGCACCTTTCGGAGCGATCGGCCCGCCGAGTAGGCAGGGCCCCCTCCCGGGTTAGGGGTTTATAGGGAGAGAACTCCCCTTAGTTTTATGTTCCTTTGCACAGTTGTGCCTTTTGCTTGGTTTTGGAGGTTGCACTCCCAGTGGGACACAACAGTTTGTTTATTCAAAGGACAATCGTTGTGTGTAAAAGGGCCATTAAAGGGGTTGTAGCAAAATCAACTTTTTCATCAATCCATAGATTGCTGTTGATTACAGTAGGAGTACGCTCTCAGGGTGCCGCCAGCGGTCTGGCTGCATGGTCCACACTGACAGTGCTGGATCTGAGAGCTGTGTAAGCATAATGAAGGGAAGGTCCAGAAGGGGCAGATTTGGAATTTTTGTGCCACTCTTAACAAAAAAAAAATCTGAAAAGTAAGTAACATTTTTATTAATTATTAGAAGTAGATTTTAGGGGGTGTGGCCTGGCCATGGCGGGGAGCAGAAGCAGGTCCGGAGCGCTCCTGACACCAGAGGAGCCGGCGGCTCGTAGCGCGGCCACAATCGCTCACCAGAGACCATGATGGGCAGCAGTAAGAAGAGCAGACCAGAGTGGCGCCCAGCGGGGACTGGAGGCTTTCATCTTCTGCGGGCAGCCCCAAGATGGCGCCGGCAGCAGATCAGGGGAGGAGCCGCGGGAACTCAGCACACCCGTGCAACAACTGACAGAGAGGAGACACACTCCCTGCTCCTCCACTGCAGCATATTTAGAAGAGGGCAGAGACAACTGGAGCACAGATCCAGGCCAGGAGACTGGAGGCAGCTCGCTCGGCAACTCACCTAACCCCAGGGCAGGCAAAACCACGTGGCAATAGGCGGCCATTGTTGCAGGGGCCGCGGCAGAAGGAGGATCACTTCGCAAGGTTGAAGATACTGTAGAGGGGATAGAGAAAATACAGTTGCTACCCTTGAACCCCCCCTCCCCGCCAGGCCCCTTGGGGTGACAACTGAACCTCAAATAGGGACACAGACCCCCATCTCCATGAGAAGCCTGAACACCTCAGCCCACACTACCACACAAAATGGCGGCCACAATCAGCAGCAGGCCCCCTACCAAACGGACAGCTCTATACTCCCTGGCCCTGAACCCACAGTCAGGGGGTTACCCCACAACCCAGTCAGAGGACTGAGGGCTGAATTACAATACTAGGAGGCCAACAATAAATGCACCATGCCGGACTCCCAGCCCCAGAAGGAGTCTCAGACCTCCAAGGGCTTAACCATTAACCCTTCATGCCATAGGGGCTAGAGATGCAAACCCCGCTGAGCCCCCAGTGAGGGGTCACTGCTCCGCAACGCAAATATGGGCACAGAAGGCAAACAAACTCTATCTTTCTCACCTGGCGGTGACTACAGCCCCACACGAGTGGCACGAGCACTGTGTACCAGCAGCCCAACTCTAAATATAGCCACAACGATGACTAGCAAAGCAGAATCATCACAGAATGTAAAGAATACAGCAGGCAACCCGCATGTCTCAAACACGTCTCCCCCTCGACATAGGAGTCATGATTATACGATAACTGAGTTTCGCGAGCTGCGTGCCCAACTCCAATCCATTCCTACCAGGGAAGACATGGAGGCCTACGTCTCACGCTTAGAATCAGCAAACAAGGCTGAAATCAGCTCCATCCGCCAAGATGTTGACCACCTGGGAGATAGGGTGTCAACGACTGAGGGCGACGTGGCCTCCCTCACTGACAGAGTGGAAATCTATGAAGATGCTCTTGCTACAGTATTCCACCAGCTACATTTTCTCATGGACTCTCTTGATGAGATAGAAAATAGAGGTCGCAGGAACAATATCTGTGTCGGGCCTTCCTGAGGAGGTAGAAACTGTCAATTTAGAGAAAACTGTTCGGAGCATTTTCAATAGCTTACGTGAGGCACCACCCGATGCTCCACTGGAGATGGACAGATGTCACAGGGCCCTAGGCCCAAGACCTGCAGATCCCGACAGACCACGCGACATAGTGTGTAGAATCCACAAATTCCAGCTGAAAGAAGCCATAATGCGAGGGGCCCGTGAGCGTAGAGACATACAGTTTGAAGGGGCACGACTCCAAATATTACCGGACTTATCCAGATTCACATTAGCTAAATGACGGGCACTTCGCCCCCTGTTAGAGGAACTCCGCCACCAAGACATCGCTTACAACTGGGGATTCCCCTTCCGCCTCCAGGTTCGGCACAGAGGGTCCCTGAGAGAACTGAGAGACCCAGAAGAGATCCCAGCCTTTTGTGAGACACTCAATATCCCGGCCCCTGATATCATGGGGTGGCCAACTCTTCCCTCACTGCCTAGAAATGAGCAGTTCCAGCAGCCACACAGGGGCCCCAGAAGGAGGATAAGACACTGAGAAAGACAAGATAGAGCGCACTCTCCACCTAACTCCCCACGTGGCTGATCCAGACCTCAGGGACTCTGCCCATGATCTTGTTCTTACTTTACAGAGCTCATAAGCAGCTAGCAATTTAATTTTGTTGAATCTTAGATGCTGGTTTCTCACAATGTTGCAACGAATATTGTTGCCGCGCTGCAGGCTGAAGGCACCTTCCGATTCTTCAAGGACGCTGGCGTCTCCCTCACTTGAGGGGGGAGACGGGTGCGCCCCAACCACTCGGTGGTCTCAGTGACAGTGAAGAAGCTGCCGACATTGTAGTGCTGAGAGGGCTGACCATTAGAGTTTAAATTCTTGTTACGTGTTTTCCCTCCTCCTTTCCCTCTCCTGCCCTCCCCCTATTTCTGTTCTCTTCCTCTCAACTGTTTTTCCCCCTTCTCCTTCTTTTCCATTTTCCTCATCCCCTCTTCATCTTCTCTTTCCCCACAGCCCTATCTTCTCCATCTCAAACCGAGACCTGAGGGTCCGGAATCCTTCGGTGCCGCCCGCTGCCTTTGGCCGAACCTTACTTCTGAGTGCGCACCTCAGCCCCTCTCCTCTTACCTAGCCGCTCCACAATACGGGTACTGGGCGCGCATTTACCAAGGCCCGCTTTAGCGCCTGTAATCGCTACCAAATTGAACTTCTGTTCCCTAAACGTTAGGGGTCTCAATGTGGCACCAAAAAGAAGGCAAATTCTATATCAAATGCATAAACTAAAAACGCATGTTTAATTCCTGCAGGAGATGCATTTGCGTGCAGGACCTGTCCTGACTATGAAAGACAGGCGCTTTGTGGCATGGTACCACAGCAGGAACCCCGTCTCTAAATCAAGAGTCTTGATTGCAATACACAGAACGGTACCACACGAGATCCTGGATACAGAATTTGACTCAGAGGGGCGGTACGCATTCCTGAAGGTCCGCATGTGGGGTAAGCTCTTCACTCTTGCGTCGTGGTACATTCCCAATCAGAGCCCTGCACAAGCAGGAAGAGCAGTGCTAGGCAGATTGGCGGACTTTGCAGAGGGGGGTAGTAGTACTAGGGGGTGACTTTAATTTCCCACTAGACCCTGAACGTGACTGTTCGTCGGGACACGCTTCAGTCTCGGCATCGCAGCTCCTAATGTTTCATAGGGCCCTTAGACAACTACAGTTAATAGATGTTTGGCATGTGACTCACCCCACAGAGCAAGACTATTCCTACTTTTCCCCAGCACATCAATCTCATAGTCACATTGACCTCATAATCACAAGTCATCACGCACTAGCCTGGAGCCCAGAGGCCTCTATTGGGTCGGTACTTTGGTCAGATCATGCACCAGTTCTCCTCTCCCTGTTGGTTCCCGGTGTCCTGGAGAAACCATGGTCGTGGAGATTGAATGACAACCTCCTGAAAGACTCTTTGTGCTGTGCGGATATACGTAGCACTATCGAAAACTTCAAAGCTGACCACACTGCTGACACAACCTCTAAACCAGTCCAATGGGAAGCACTTAAATGTGTCCTGAAGGGGGTCATCATCAAACATGGGGTGCGGTTGAAAAGGGAAAAAGTGGCCAAAATTTCCCTACTAGACAAAATTGCGAATCTGGAAAGAGTGTTCCGTCAATCCAGAAATCCTTCCATGCAGAACGAGCTACTGAATACAGGAGAGGAGTTGAGACACCTTCCAGACCAAAAATACTTGCGGTTCAGGGACAGCATGAAGCGATATTCCTACGAACACGCTAATAAATGCGGGCGTTCTCTGGCGTGCTTCCTCTGTAATAAAAATAATACCGCGTACGTTCCCCATAATATAGCTAAAATAGAAGCCTACATACAAAAAGCAGCCTTCCCATGTGTCCCGATTGAGATTGGGGAATCTTTAGATTCCGAAATTACAGCAGAAGAAATCAGTAAAGCTATTAAGGCCTCACCGGCCGGAAAGGCTCCGGGCCTGGATGGGTTCACCCCCGGTTCTTAAAACAATTCTGTGAAATTCTTACTCCAATCTTACTCGAGACATTTAACCAGATTTCGCCAACGACCCCCTTCCCCCCTCAGTCACTTATGGCTCACATTACTGTACTACCCAAACCAGATAAGATCCAGGAGCATGCTCCAGCTATCGCCCACTCTCACCTCTCAACCTTGATGTGAAGCTATTTTCCAAGGTGCTGGCAGGCAGACTGGCTCCCATACTCCCATCTCCGATACATAACGATTAAGTGGGATTCATAAAAGGGCGCGAGCCTAGGGACAATACCAACAAGACGATCCTCCTAGTGAGCCAAGCCCACCGACTGCCACAACCATTTTGTCTTCTCTCAGTTGATGCTGAGAAAGCCTTTGATCGCGTGAGTTGGGAGTTCCTGGGCGCCTCACTGGAGCACCTAGGCCTGGGACCACGATTCCGGAACTGGATCTCAGCGCTGTATGGGAATCCATCGGCGCAGATCCGGGTAAACTGACTCCTGTCTGATTCGGCACAAATTTAGAACGGGACGAGACTCCTCTCCTGTACGCCATCGTCATGGAACACCTAGCTGTGGCACTATGGAACAACCCAGACGTATGGGGTGTACAGGCTGGAAGTCAGATCTGTAAGCTGGCCCTCTATGCTGACGACCTCCCCCTATACGTATCCCAGCCACGGGTCACATTCCCGGCAATCCTACAAGAGTTTGCTCATTTGCCACCTGAGCAATTTTAAGGTTAACCTACACAAAACGGAAGCTATGAATATCTCGCTCCCTCCCGATGAAGTGGCCCATCTCGCTGACCAATTTAATTTCAAATGGCGCTCGACCTCCATCCAGTACCTGGGAATACAGGTGGTGGCAGATGTCCGTTATTATACCACCTCAACTATATTTCCCTTCTGGAAAAGTTGACAAAGGAATTAAAAGGATATGCCACCAAGCAGCTGAGTTGGTTCAGATGGATAAATGTATTAAAAATGGATGTGACCCCAAAATTCCTCTACCTCTTCCAGACCTTGCCAATTAAACTACCGGCTCAATACTTTAAACAAATCCAACAGGTGTTCCGCAGATTCGCGTGGGGAGCGAGAAACAGTTGCATCAGCTACAGAACCATGTCGCGCCCAAAACACAAGGGTGGAGTCGGTCTCCCAGACCTTAAAACGTACTATTCAGCGGCGGTCCTCACTAGGCTAGTATACTGGCATCACCATGCAGCCTCAAAACAATAGGTGGGATTGGAAGCAAAATTGATTTGGCCCCATCTGCGGCAATTACCCTGGATTAAGAGAGAAGATAGACCCACGGCCTTGCCCCACACCCCAATGACACTGAACTGTTTAGAGATATGGGACAGACTGACAGCCAGAGGTGACATGGCACTTCGCAGAGGAACTCTTGCTCCGATATTTCACAATCCTGCATTCACACCGGGTTGGGAGAAACGGAGCTTTTCAGGCTGGCAAGAGGGAGAGGATACAAGATACTGTCAGACTGTGGGCCCTAGAGGGCTACCTTCCTTTAATGATCTGCAAGCGTCCTGTCCTGGGCAGAAGTTGCTGTGGCTGGAATACCTACAGCTGGCTTCATTCTGGAGAACCCAATTGGGGTCATGTACCTTTGGGGACCCCCCTGAGCCCTTTGAGGAATTGTTCCTGAGAACCGACCCCCCCCCCCCCCCGGCTCGTGCCCTCTCACGGATCTATAACATTATCCTGGATGGGCTCACGCTGGGTCTCTCGAGCTATGTTGAAAGCTGGGGCAGGGAACTGTCGATGGAACTGCAGGGCTCTAAATGGGAGAGGGCCTTCACGTTCGCTCATAAACTACCCCTAGCATGCACCGCACAAGAGAAAAATTTCAAGCTCCTTTCTAGGTGGTACAGATGTCCTGATGTAATTCATCGCATTTTCCCATCAATCCCATAGGAATGCTAGAGGTGCGGGTCCGAGCGTGGTACCATGCTACACATTTGGTGGGAATGCTCACTTATCAAGCCCTTCTGGAGCAAAGTGTTCGAAATCTATGAAAATGCGTCACACCACACGGTAGAAGCCTCCCCACAAATGGCACTGCTGTCAATCTTGCCAGGCCCATTTACCACCATCAAACAGGGGTTTCTGCGACATTTTCTTACTGCAGCTAGAGCGGTCATTCCACGCCATTGGCAACGCAACTCACCTCCTACTATCCTGGAATTTGTCCAGGAATTGAACCAACTAATGTACATGGAGGAGCTGGGCGACGAGGGGGCCAAGGGACCCAGGCAAAACGCCCAAGCCTAGGCAGTGTGGAACTTGCTGCTTCTAACCTGATTTTATTGCAGTTCTCACATTTCACTCTAAAAATTGAATATTGAGGAAATTAAGAATTTGTTGCATAGAATTTCCACAGGTCAACCAGAAAAACCTTCCGTCCTTCCTACAGGTAGCTTCTATTAGGAGGAGTACGGTTCCCCATCCAGCCTTCTCTGCTTTCAGCGGCTCTCAGTAGCGGGCAGGGAGGAGTTACAGCCTCATTTCCATAGTGTTGTCAAGCCACAGTCAGCATGTGTGATAAGTATGAGGAAGCTTTCTCAGGTCTCCCATATGGTCTAGCGGTTAGGATTCCTGGTTTTCACCCAGGCGGCCCGGGTTCGACTCCCGGTATGGGAAGTTCTGTCTTTTTGCAAAATGAAATAAGAAAATTAAAAGAACAAAATAATGAATAAACCGGAACAGAAAACCGGCCCTAAATCCGTCTGAGGAAGGGTGCCCAGGGCATTGCTCTGTAGCCCAGCGGGGAGTGAGGGGTTGCTCTGTGATGCAAGGTATTTGGTTCTTGCCTTATTTTTGATTGCTTGCAACCTCTCATGAACGGGTTGGATTCCACATGCGGAATTCCACAGAGGAAAACCTGCGGAAAATAACTGATGGTGGACAGAGGTCCGCTATAAACTGCACATCATCCAGGCGGAAGAAAGGTCTCTCTGCCCTCCAACCGGCATTCTGGCTTTCCTTCCTATTTTCCTTTGAAGTTACTAGCGTTTCTGCCGCTCATACGCAATGCTGACTGCATGTGGGTGATGGAACACTTGCATCCATTAAAGGGGTTGTCCCGCGGCAGCAAGTGGGTCTATACACTTCTGTATGGCCATATTAATGCACTTTGTAATGTACATTGTGCATTAATTATGAGCCATACAGAAGTTATAAAAAGTTTTATACTTACCTGCTCCGTTGCTGGCGTCCTCGTTCCCATGGAGCCGACTAATTTTCGCCCTCCGATGGCCAAATTAGCCGCGCTTGCGCAGTCCGGGTCTTCTTGCAGTCTTCTATGGAGCCGCTCGTGCAGAATGCAGGCTCCGTGTAGCTCCGCCCCGTCACGTGCCGATTCCAGCCAATCAGGAGGCTGGAATCGGCAATGGACCGCACAGAAGAGCTGCGGTCCACGGAGACAGAGGATCCCGGCGGCCATCTTCAGCGGTAAGTATTGAAGTCACCGGAGCGCGGGGATTAAGGTAAGCACTCCGGTAAGCTTTCGTTACCTCCCTGCATCGGGGTTGTCTCGCGCCGACCGGGGGGGGGGTTGAAAAAAAAAAAACCCGTTTCGGCGCGGGACAACCCCTTTAACTTCAATTGGGGCCGTTCGCACGCAATCTGCGCTAAAATAGAACATGCTGTAATTTGTCTTCCGATCACAGAATACTCAATTCCTACCTGCATGTCTGAGCGGAGCAGCAAAACGTCATGCCTGTCAATGGCCGCATATTGTCCACGTGGATGCCGATCGCGAAATAGGCAAATCGAATCCGCCCGTGTGAGCCCCGCCTCATTACCACCGGCCGCGGGTCAGTTTTTAACTTTATACTCGCTGCTGACTTCTTGCTGGATTGTAGGAGGTGCATGAAAAACCTTTTGGTCGCTCTCATACACACACCGCTTTAACCCGCACTTACCGCAGCATCCCGAGCGCCGCGATAACTGCGGTACAACGCTCCCGTTGATTTTAATGGGGCTTTCCAGATCTATGCTCCAATGCGCAATTTTCGACTGATGTTAGTTCCATTATTGTGCGTTTTTGCTTTTTTTAACGCACCCCATCACAACGATAGGGGGCAATGGATTCAAAAATGCTGCTCGACATCGCGGTAAAAATGGTCATTTTCCGAATGCGTGTGAGTAGCCTCATTTTACATCCTAGGATCCATTTAGAAGGCCAGGTTCACACAAACTGTTTTACGCAACATACTAAAAACCACGAATTTTGCTGGTGTAATACACCGTGAACTGACTCCAATGGGTTCATTTTTTGGGAATTTTGCATGTATTTTTGTCGACACGCTTTATTTTTGTGCATTATGCATGAAAATGGCACCTATATAAGTAATAGGAATTGTCCATTGACATCATTTGCAAGTGCAACTACGTGCAGAAAAGGCAAAGACGTATGCAAACACGCAAAGGCATGCGCACTAAAATGTGTGCAGAAAATACACTTATGCCCATGTGAATGAGCCCCGCCTTCTTTTCTAACCTCTGACCAATCAAGGTTAATGTGCATGATGCGATTGTTCTGATCAGTCCTTATTATAATCCCAGTTTATAGCTGAAAGGCGGTGGTGTCACCATCAGAGCTTCAATGTGACAACACATGCTCTCCCATATGGTCTAGCGGTTAGGATTCCTGGTTTTCACCCAGGCGGCCCGGGTTCGACTCCCGGTATGGGAAGTTTGCTCTTTTTTCTAGATTGTAATCCTTAATCAATACTGATGACTGGGGTGCACATATTTATGTAAATATTCTATACCAGCCAATCACTGGAAGTCCAGTCTGTTACTGATCATCCCCAACATGTCATTGACATGATATCTCACCCCATTATTAGTATATTCTCCCCATGGTCTAAGCCCTAGGCCGTCTCCAGATTCTGCAGCCAATACTTTCCATAGCATTCTATAGAAAAAATGTTTTTTCCTGCCCGCGAGCGGAAATCAATAGCGATTTTCCGTTCAGGGGGGAAAAGTTGCAGCATGCTCTATTTCTAGGCAGATTCCATGCAGACAGCTTCAATGGAAGCCATCCAACCTGCAGGACTTCCACAATCATCATTGCGGAAAGATCACGAGATCAGCCAGCAAAGGCACGGCATAGTCTGTACTGAGCATGTGCACCGGCGCATCCGCAATACAGAAAAAGGAAGAATTCAGACAGGTACGCGGCGTCATCCAACCCAGCCGTGTGCAGCCGACCTTCGTTATAGTTCTGCAGGCTGCGCTATTTGTTTCTTTAAAAAAAAGCAGAAATCTAACGGAACTGAAGCCATTGAGGGGAAAAACGGATCAATTTATTTCCATTTTAATTGTTTCTCTGAGATGGCGCCACGACTGGAGATCTACTGCCGGGTGAAATGAGCCTTCGGCAGCTCTCACAAGTGTCTGTTAGAATGCCATGTTTCAAACACTGCATTTTAATGCGTTTTCAAACAATTACGAAACCGTTTTCTTAATGCGCCCCATTACTACAATTAGTGATGAAATGCCTTTTAAAATGCACACAGCATTCAAATATCGCGAAATCAGTGGAGGCGTGTTACAGCGCTGAGACACTGTAAAAGGCATTGTGCGTTATAGTGGTCTTAGGCTGGGCTCACATAGCTGTATGCGCAATCCGCTTGTGGGGTGTCCAGCAGCCAAAAAGGCAAACACAATTCTGGGATGTATTAGGAGAAGCATAGAGTCTAGATCAAGTGAGGTCATTATCCCCCTCTACTCTTCCTTAGTCAGACCTCATCTGGAATACTGGGTCCAGTTCTGGGCACCCCACTTTATAAAAGACATAGACAAGCTGGAGCAAGTTCAGAGAAGAGTTACTAGGATGGTGAGCGGTCTGCAAATCATGTCCTATGAGGAACGGGTAAAGGATCTGGGAATGTTTAGCTTGCAGAAGAGAAGGCTGAGAGAAGACTTAATAGCTGTCTACAAATATCTGAAGGGCTGTCACAGTGCAGAGGGATCAGCCCTATTCTCATCAGTACAAGGAAAGACTAGAAGCAATGGGATGAAACTGAAAGGGAGGAGACACAAATTAGATATTAGACAGTGAGGGGGATCAATGAGTGGAACAGGTTACCACGGGAGGTGGGGAGTTCTCCTTCAATGGAAGTCTTCACACAAAGGCTGGACAAATATCTGTCTGGGATGATTTAGTGAATCCTGCACTGAGCAGGGGGTTGGACCCGATGACCCTGGAGGACACTTCCAACTCCACCATTCTATGATTCTATGAACTGGACCCAGTATTCCAGATGAGGTCTGACTAAGGAAGAGTAGAGGGGGATAATGACCTCACGTGATCTAGACTCTATGCTTCTCTTAATACATCCAAGAATTGTGTTTGCCTTTTTGGCTGCTGCATCACATTGTTGACTCATGTTCAGTCTATGATCTATTAGTATACCCAATAGAGATGAGTGAGCATGCTCGTTTAACGCTGATGCTCGAGCGAGCATCGGTCTTTTCGAATAACTGATTATGGGGGGGGGGGGGGAGAGAGAGAGATCACTTACTCCCCCCCTCCCCCCGCATGGTGCTCGGACGAGTAATCAGTTACTCGAAAAGACCAATGCTCGCTCGAGCATCAGCCTCAAACAAGCATGCTCGCTCATCTCTAACACCCAATACTTTTTCACATGTGCTGCTGCTTAGCCCAATTCCTCCCATTCTGTATGTGCTTTCTTCATTTTTCTTGCCCAGATGTAGGACTTTGCATTTCTCCTTGTTAAATACCATTCTGTTAGTCGCCGACCACTGTGCAAGCTTTCTAGCTCTTTCTGAATACTCTCTCTCCCCTAGTATTAGCTATCCCTCCTAGCTTTGTGTTGTCAGCAAATTTGCTCAGTTTCCCATCAATTCCCTCCTCCAGATCCTAAGGGTTAAGGCCAGCAGAGTCGCTGAGTTCCATCTTGGAGGTGTCCTTGGAACCCCTGTCAGAAGGGGAATTAGAGAACCCGCTGCCACAAGCTGAGAATGAGAAGAAATATTATTTCTCTTCAGTTGATATGGAACAACTCATCAAAGCGGTGAGGGAGACCATGCAGGTTGAAGAGGACTAACCGTCCAGGACAAAATTTTCGGGGGACTCTGGTCCAGGAGGAAAACTATCTTCCCATTAAATCAGACCCTGCAGCAAGTCAGTATGAATGGCAGGAGCCAGAAAAGAGACTTTCAGTCTCAAGGGATCAAAAACCATCTAGCATTTGCGCCAGAAGATGTCTGCATCTGTAGAGAAACTCTAAAGGTGGATATGCAGATAGCCAAAGTGGCTAAGAAAACCCTGCTACCCTTTGAGGATGCGTCACAACTTTCAGCCCCTATGGACAAGAAGGTTGACGGAATGATGAAGAAATCGTGGGAAGCGGCTTCCATCACCAGTGAAGCCAATATTGCGGCGATGTCAGTAGCCAGGTCTATGGTCCTGTGGCTGAACCGGATGGAGACCTCGATAAAGGAATGGGCTCCCAGAGAGGAGTTAGATAGCTGCCTCCCCCTTCTAAAGATAGCTACAGGATTCCTAGCGGACGCATCAGCGGAATCAGTCAGATATGGCGCAAAAACCACAGTCCTGAGCAATACTGCAAGGGCAGACGGGACTTCGAAGAACAAGCTCTGCGCAATTCCTTTCCAGGGAGAGTATACGTTCGGTCTTGTCCTGGATAAAATCCTTGAGGAAGCGGGGGACAAGAATAAAATCCTTCCGGATAGGAATCTTCCCAAGAAGGACGCAGCAGCCACCTCCAGAAATCAGAGGGGAAACTAGGGAGGTGGTCGTACCCCCAAAGGAGTTCAGAGTAAGGAAATTCAGCAAGTTTCTGACCCAACGGTGGGGGTAGACCGTCATGATATCTGGGCCAGTGGCGGCGGGTAACGTCCAAGTCCTGGGCACTACAATTAATCAAAACCGAATATCAAATTGAGTTTAACTCTCTACCCCCCCCCCCCCCCCCCCCCAAGAGATTCTTCCTAACATCCCCGGGGTCCCCGCAAGAATAGGAAAATTTGATAAAGGGCTTTTATTCTCCCCTTTTCTTAACCAAAAAACCAAATGGCTCTATAAGAACCATATTTAATCTCAAGGCCCTAAACAAATTTATTTCCTAAAGAAAATTTAAAATGGAAACTGACAGGCCCATCCTACCTCTAATAGATCTCGACAGCGTCATGTGCACCATAGACCTTAAAGACGCATACGACCATGTCCCAATAACTACCGCCCATTACAAATAGCTAAGATTTGCCCAGCAAATGGGCAATGTAATTTATCACTACCAATGTATGGCTCTGCCGTTCGGTATCTCTACTGCCCCTAGAGTCTTCACGGAAGTAGTGATAGAAATGATAGCCTACTTTAGGAGAAATCAAATCCTTATCTTCCCTTATCTGGATGATTTCCTGCTAGTGTGAAGATCAGCAGAAACCATACGTAGAGACTTGTCTGTAGTCCTGTCCACATTAGATGACTTGGGGGGGCGGGATAGTAAACAGACAAAAGTCAGACCTGATCCCTGGTACGCAGAAGATATATCTAGGAGTACTCCTAGATTTCCGCACCCAAGAATCACGGCTCTCCCCGTCCAAGACCTTATCCAATTGGGTTCGTCCCTATGTCAAGCAACACCAGTATCCATTAGGGATGTAATGAAACTTCTGGGTCTACAAATAGTCCCATGGGCCCAAGCCCATACCCGAAGCTGCAACGGTTTATCCTTGGCAATTAGGACAAATGGCAAAGGTGAGGCTGACCGCTCTAACAGTCCCTGCGCTGTTGGTTTTCCCAGAGTAACCTTAACAAAGGTACCCCTTAGTCACGAGAACCCTCTACGTCCATCATGACGGATGCAAGCAAGAGGGGGCGGGGAGCACAAGTAGCGGACCTAACCTTTCAGAGAACTTGGGACTCTCAAATAGTTGCATGCTCATCCAACTATACGGAGCTAAGGGCAATATGGGAGGCCCTTTGTGTGGCAGAACCCCAGGGAACACGACACCCGCACCTTCTACAGCTTGCGGCAAGGATACTACGCTGGGCAGAATCCATGGTGCTATCCCTCTCAGCGATCCACCTGAAAGGGTCTATAAATACCGTCGCAGATTTCCTCAGCAGATAAAGCGTCCTGCCAGGAGAATGGCATCTGAATCAACAGGCCATCAATCTCTTAATGCGTCAGTGGGTGCAACCACAGATGGACCTCTTTGCCACTAAAACAAATACAAAATGCCGGGACTTTTATTTCCTCAATCCAAGGGACAATCCATGCGGGGTAGACGCTCTGTCTCAGAGCTGGGACGTAGATCGTGCATATGCGTTTCCCACCTTCCCACTGATCCCTCATATCCTCAAAAAGTTTCAGGTCAGCCAAGCAGCGGTAATCCAAGTCGCCCCCATGTGGGACAAGAGACCTTGGTATTTCGTACTGAAGACCTTAGCAATCCAGGGTCAGCTCCAGCTACCAGTCAAGGAAGATCTCCTATTCCTGTCCCTACTGAGGGCAACCTCCATGTTTCATATCATGAATTTACCTACACATGGATGCCAAGCATGCTGTGCAACAGATGTTTAGTTTCGCAGGTATGTGATTCTGTGGGTCCCACGGCGACAGGAATGAATGCACTGTGTCCGTGGTACATCCAGTTTCTTAATTCTAGCCGTTCGTTCCGTCATAAGATGAATCTGCTCGGCCAGGGGTATCATTTTAATTCTCTCAGAATGCAGCAGGGAAACTGAAGGAGCCCTAATATTGCCTTGAACTGCTACCTTAATTACTCTAATAGGACCACATCAGATTCTGAGGATTTATTTCTCTTTTTAAAGAGACAATTCTGGTTAATATTTTACTTTTTCTTATCTAGATGCTCATTTCAGTATTTTTACAGATATAATCTATGCTCATTATATATAACAAAAAATCCCTCCTTCGAGCCGGAATCGAACCAGCGACCTAAGGATGCCTGCATCGCCTCTACAGTCCTCCGCTCTACCAGCTGAGCTATCGAAGGCTTGTGTTTTGCTGTTAACCTGTTGCTATCACCAGTGGTATATTCTTGTATAAGGCCACTTTCAAACAGGAATGACCTATTTTTTGTCAGCTTTTCACTTCTGTATTGCTAGAAAATAAAATGTACGGAAGTAATATTTTAAACAGATGAAATACTGAGAAAATATGGTTGTAATGTCATCAGTAACACACCTGTACTACGGATATGTGACGATACATATGTCTGAGGTCACCAATTGTCACCAATGAAAATACAAAAGTGGCTGAAGTTAAAATACTTCAAAAATACCAACAATAGTAGTTTAAAGGATAAACAAAAAAATTAATCTTCCCATACCGGGAGTCGAACCCCGGCCGCCTGGGTGAAAACCAGGAATCCTAACCGCTAGACCATATGGGAGGACAGAGAAGACTTTATGTGAGGAGTTATATGAGCCCTCTTTCAGTAATTGTCATAGGATAGGTCATCAGAGGTTGATGGTCGGTGAGCCACCATTAGTCTTAATTATTGCAACTCGGTGCTGAACAGCCTCCCCCACACCAGACTCTCCTCCTTCCAATCTATTCTGATTGCGGCAGCCAGGCTCATCTTCCTGTCCAGCCACTACTTGGACGCCTCTGCCCTGTGCCGGTCACTGCACTGGATGCCTGTCAAATATAGAATTCAATTTAAAGTCACCACTTTCATCCATAAATCTCTCCACAGCACCGTCCAGCTGCCTCCCTCATCTCAATCCACCACCCAGCCCGGGCCCTCTGCTCCACAAATGAAATCAGACTGAGTGTCCCTTTAATTCGAACCTCTTATTCCCGCCTCCAAGACTTCTCCAGAGCAGCACCTGTCCTCTGGAATGTACTACCCCAAACTATCTGGGCAATCCCTGACACCCAAAACTTCAGGCGTGCTCTAAAAATGCACCTCTTCAGGGAGGCATACCATATTTCCTAAACCAAACCCCTCTGTACCCTCTGATAACATGCTCTCTGACCTACTGACTGCAATCCCTGCTGGCCACCATCAACCGCCCCCTGCAGTCATACCGATTCAGCGCCCAAACGGCTTAAGTCTGACTATTTATGTGTTTAGCATCCCTCACTCACCAACTCTCCATACCGTGCACATCTCCAGCTCCTTTACCTTCTGTATCATCCCATTATCTGTAGTATGTAAGCTAGTTGGAGCAGGACCCTCACCCCCACTGTTTCTGAAGTGGCCCAGTACATCTATTTGCCCCCCTCCATAATGTCATACATGACATGTCTTTTATATGTGGACTGTGCAAATAGTCTAGTCATTCTGTTATGTGTATTATACAGCTGCAGCAAGTGAGGAGTTAAGTGTTTGCAAGAGACTGTGAGATGCTTGTAATGTATCAATTTGTCTTATAATGTGGTATGAGTGAGACTGTAAATAGGAGTGTCTGAGAGTGGTAAAAGGTTAATTATTCAAGGTCAATGCTCTGGTCTATTCTTCCGGGTCACTGAGAGTGCCAGCCACATGGGGGTACCTTCAAATCCCATGTGGTGAAGAACGGAGGAGGAAGAGCTGTTTCTTATCTTCTGTGTACCAGTGATCGTGGAGAAGTGAGAGCCCCCAAAAGAGAGAGAGAGTGTGAGCGTGTTGGTGGTGAGTTTCTGTGCAGAGGTATTCCCTTACTACTGTTCCTATGTGGCTGTCCTGTGCCTGGGATAACCGCACAGAGGTACTGAAATACTGCTGTTTCCTACATGGCTGTCAGTTGCCAGGGATCACTGTGTAGAGGTACTATTCTACTGTTTAGTTTTCCTGCACCTCCAACTTGTGTAAAATGTGCCTTTCACCCAGTGTGGTCTTTAAATAATGTTTTGCCATGCCCTGACCGTTCCCAGGGATGTGAGGTACATTACAAAGTCTGTGGCTCATTTCTTTACCGCTGAGGGTCATTACAGTGGGTATCCGAATGGTGGCATCACCCGTGACAACCTGTATCCTCTGAGGGGTGTCCAGAAGAAACCAGCGCTGCACTGGCCAAGGTTGCGTGCGTCCCTCCAGGAGGGAGCATGGTAAGTGCCGCCGTGACAAGCAACCATCTTACCCTCCCAGCTCCTCACCGTAGGCCCTGTGTCCGGGGTCATCCTACGGGATGCTGCATTTCAATTAATTGATTACTACTAGAGATGAGCGAGCATACTCGTCCGAGCTTGATGCTCGTTCGAGTATTAGGGTGCTCGAGATGCTCGTTACTAGAGGCGAGCCCCACGCGGTGCTCGACTCCATTAAACGAGCACTGACCATTGAATTCAATGGACCCGGCAATACAGCCGGCTCTATTGAAAGCAATGGGCTGCCGGCGTACGCGGGATGAATTGTCGGGAAGGGCTTAAATATATAAGCCCTTCCCTGCAATTCATCTAGAAATGTGTAAAAATAAAAAAATATATATATACTTACCTTGTCCCGGCAGAACGATGTTAGCCCATTGAATTCAATGGATTCATGAATGGGTGTGAGTGAGGGCTGGCCTCTGATTAGTCAGGCTGTGACCAATCAGAGGCATCTTATTCAGCAGGCGGGGATTTTAAATCCCCGGCTGCTGAATACTACTCACAGCTGTTCAGAGCAGTTCAGGAGAACTGCAGCCTGCCGCGCTGAACTCCGTCTGCCGGCACCAGGTGAGTATATATATATTTTTTATTTTTACACATTTCTGGATGAATTGCAGGGAAGGGCTTATATATTTAACCCTTTCCCGACAATTCATCCCGCGATCGCCGGCAGCCCATTGCTTTCAATGGAGTCGGCTGTATTGACGGCTCCATTGAATTCAATGGGCTAACATCGTTCTTCTCTGCTACAGCTGTTACAGCTGTGGCAGAGGAGAACGATCGTTATGCTGACAGTGCGGGGGGGGTCTCACTCTTGCCGCTATTGTGGCTTAATAGTGGGACCTGGGAACTTGAGATACAGCCCAACATGTAGCCCCTCGCCTGCCCTATCCGTTGCTGTGTCGTTCCCATCACTTTCTTGAATTGCCCAGATTTTCACAAATGAAAACCTTAGCGAGCATCGGCGATATACAAAAATGCTCGGGTCACCCACTGACTTCAATGGGGTTCGTTACTCGAAACGAACTCTCGAGCATCACTGAAAGTTCGACTCGAGTAACGAGCACCCGAGCATTTTGGTGCTCGCTCATCTCTTATTACTACATGTAACCATGGTTTTTATATTTTTGTCTTTCTGTATCCCCGTTTTTGTAAGCGTTCCAAATACGTTGGCGCTACATAAATAAAGATCATTATTATAATTACCCCAACAGAAAACACTTATGTGAGAACCTTGATTATTTCTCTTCTTTAACCCCTCATTGACATGGCCTATTTCGTCCCAAAGGATAAAAGCCATATTTTTGTTATGTCTTTGTTGACACGGGTATATGAGGGCTTGTTGTTTGTGTTGACATATAGTTTTCATTGGTACCACTTTCGTGTACATATATATTTTTTTTAAAAGGGCAGGGAAAAAAAAAATACAAATTGTGCAATTTTTTTTTAGCAGTATTCGTTCGCTTTCACACGGCCGAAAAAAAAATCTCGCACAAATATGAACCCTGTTCTTTTGAATGGGGTCATATACAGGGGCAGATTTTTTTCTACATTCCCCCCCCCCCCCCCCCCCCCCATTTCGGTGTTAGAAAAAATTGCGTCATGTCTTATCTTTTAAAGGGTTAACTGCAGGGATCAGTCTTCTCCCCGATCCCTGCTTTTGCAGTGAGAGGCCGGCTTTGACTGACATGCTCAACTTCTGGGCTCATGCCCTCCATAAGTCATATGCTTACATTTATTGGTGGGAGGCCCTTCCCAGCCAGGACCTACATCTATGTCTTGGGGCAGGAAGGGTGATTAAGAAAAATGAGTTTCCTAGTCTCAGGGCTCCTTCACACTGGAGACTGCGATATCGCACAAGAAAATCGCAGCTTTCTTCATTCGTTTTTCCGTGTCAGCAATGCTTTTTCTTGTTGAAAATTGTGTATCGCATCGCTGCCGCCCGCCATTTTATTGCGCAAAAGCCAATAGGAGTTTGTAAGGTTAAAAACACATTGCACAAAAATTGCAGGTTCATGCGTTGTGATAAAAAGGAGCCTCCAGAGGGGAACAGGGGCTGGAAAAATATTACGAAATGCAGACAGATAGGACCTGCCGCGATTATTTTTCATGCCACATCACATGAGTGAAAACATTGCAAATGGGAACGAAATCATTGAAAATCATTGATTTCATAATTCTGCGCTTTCATTAACTCTTGCATCACAAGTGTCAAGGCAAAGTGTTTTGATGACTGGAGATCCGGGCTCTTACACCCCATCAGTCACTGAAGTGAGGGGACAGAAGTTTTGTGTCTTCGGCTGTGATCGTCCAGCGCTGTACAGCTTCATAGACTTTATGTTAAGCTCGCCCGCCACTCCAAGCAGGGCCAAAAGGAGTTGAATGAGCCTTCTGCCCATTTTTTAGCAGTTTGTGGCAGTCTTGGCACCCGGATCCTCAATATATAAAGACTTTTTATGTTGCAAAAGAGCTTTAAAAGTTTAGTTAATGAAACGGGTAAAACCAACGTCCTTCGAGCCGGAATCGAACCAGCGACCTAAGGATGT